>NW_028092867.1:0-1627 GCF_014824575.4 Sturnira hondurensis | reverse complement strand
GGGCGGGTCCCGCAGCCCTGGGGGGACGTTCAGACCCACAGACTCATTCGGGAAGACTCCTGCCCGTCCGCGTGCATGGGGGTTGTGCCCGGATCCGGGCGTGCACGGCTCACCGTCCTCGCTCTGGTTGTAGTAGGCGCGCAGGTTATTCAGTTTTGCTCGGCAAAACTGTGCGCACTGCTTGCAGGCCAGCGCGTGCTCCTCCCAAAACTCCGGATACTCCTGCTCCACCCACGGCTGCTCCTTCCACGGCAACCCCGGCTGCGCCCTCCGGTGCGGAGCGTCGCTGTTGCATCTCACGATCTCATTGTCGTCCACATAGCCGACCCCAATGTGCCCGGACTTCCCGGGTCCGGACATGACGGCACCGAAAAGTCTCAACGTGTGTGGGCCTGGGGACACGGAGGACGCACGTCTTGAGTCTGAGGTGGGGGCGGTAGCGGCAGACGGCCCGGGACACAACTAAGAATTCGGTGGTTGAGGAGAGGGGTGGGGGCAGGAGGAGGGGAGGATAGAGGTGGGGGTCCAGGGTCCGGGGATCTGGGGTTGCGCATCCACATCCCCTGGTTCTGCGCCCCCGCCGGGTCCCCTCGCTCCTGTCCCGCAGAGGCCGCCCCCTCCGGACCCTACACTCACCCGCCCAGGTCTCGGTCAGCGCCAGGGCCCCCGAGAGCAGCAGGAGCAGGGGCCGGGGCCCCATGACCCAGACCCTGTGCGTCTGGGGAGAATGAACTCGGGTGCTTCGGGAGGACTTTATACTGGAATCCACGGTGACACCGATTGGCCCGTGTCGATTTGGGACACACAAACCCAAATCGCAGCAGAGCGTCAGGAGTATCCAGGCAGAAGAGCCCGGGAGAAGGAGAAGGGAAACCAGAGGGAGAAGGGCGCACCCCAACACTGGGAGTCCTGGCCCCAGACTCGGTCCTCCGGCTGACACGCTGGGAACCTGGCTTGGGGACCAGGACTCTGCGCTGACCCCTCCTCCAGCAAGGAGAGCTCTGGCCCGCTGTCTCCCCGAGTCCGGACCCACTGGCTGTTTAATCAGCGACTCTCAAACATTTTGGTGTCAGAACATCTGTGCAGCCTTACAAAATACGGCGGATCCCCAAAGTAATTTTGTTTGTATGGGTTATAGCTATCAATATTTACCATGCAAGGCATAAAATAGTTTCAAAAAATTAATTCACTTGGAATAATATTAATGACCAAGGATATGTTAAGAGAAATAATATTTTATGAAAAATAACTATTTCTGAGATGCACAAGAGGTGAGAAGAGTGAATCTGCTTACATTTTACGTTTTTACCAGCCTCAGTGCTTGTCTGTATCATTAGAAGTCAGCTAGATTTTCATATTTGCTTCTGCATTTAATCTGTTATTATGGTTGCCCTATATGGAAAAAAGTTTACATCCTCACAGATAGGTAGGAGGAGCATTTTAACAACCTTTTCACATAAGTGTGGGTACTCAGCTTTGACTGTTCACTAAAGCTTCACAAGGGGTAGTTCCTGAAAATCCCTTTGCAAAGAGGAACCTGAAACTCCACCATTGAGTGTTTCCTACTCTGTTACGTTACTTCGGTAGCTCTTGTCCTGATTCAGGATTATTGGAAAGTGATGCATCG
>NW_028092866.1:0-579 GCF_014824575.4 Sturnira hondurensis | reverse complement strand
CAAGAAAGAAGTTAAAAATCTAGGAATAAACTTAACAAGAAATTGGTAAACTCACGTGAGGAAAACTGAAAAATGGTACTGAAAACCGCAGGAGTACATTTGAAGATATAGAAAGCATCTCAGGTTTTTAACAGAATGGCTTCCTTAGTTTTTTTTTTTTTTTTTAATCAATGTATGGTTGCCTTTTGTGCATCCCCTGCTGGTAGTTAGCCTGCAAGGAACCGGTTTGCAACCCAGGCATGTGCCCTGACTGGGAATCGAACCTCGATCGTCTGGTTCGCAGGCCCGCGCTCAATCCACTGAGCTACGCCAGCCAGGGCTGCTTCCTTAGTTAATATAGCATTTCAACATGGCCCAGAAGAAAACACCAATAACTTTGCTTTGGCGGTTAGAAAATTTAATTTTAGAACTCACATGCAAAAAATAAATAAGCAAAAATATCCAGGAAAATTCTGGAAAAGGAGAGCAAAGGAAATCAGCCCTACCAGAGAGTTAATCCTAATATAAAACTTTGATAATCACAAGAAGCTGTTATTGGCATGCAAACAAACAGACCGATGAAACAGAAAAGAAAGTTCT
>NW_028092865.1:0-524 GCF_014824575.4 Sturnira hondurensis | reverse complement strand
CCAATGTTCTCCTCTAGGACTTTAATGTGTCATGGCTTATATTTAAGTCTTTTATCCACCTTGAATTTATTATGATGTATGGTGTAAGTTGGTATTCGAGTTTCATTTTTTTGCACATAGCTGTCCAGTTCTCCCAACACCATTTGTTGAAGAGGCTATCTTTACCCAATTTTATGTTGCTGCCCCCTTTGTCGAATATTAATTGACCATAGAAACTTGGGTTTATTTCTGGGCTCTCTATTCTGTTCCATTGGTCTATGTGCCTGTTTTTATGCCAGTATCAGGTTGTTTTGATTACAGTGGCCTTGTAATACAGTTTGATATCAGGTATTGTGATCCGTCTTACTTTGTTCTTCTTTCTTAACATTGCAGCTGCTATTTGGGGTCTTTTATGGTTCCATATAAATTTTTGAAGTGTTTGTTCTGTGTTTGTGAAATATGTCATTGGTACTTTAATAGGTATTGCATTGATTCCTCAAATTGCTTTGGGTAATAGGTAGTACTGTTTTTAATTTTTTGAGGAA
>NW_028092864.1:0-634 GCF_014824575.4 Sturnira hondurensis | reverse complement strand
CCTGGATACTGATGAGTTTTGCCAGTTCTCACTCGCTTTGGGTGTCCGAAGTCTAGAGTGGCTATTCAGCGCTCGCTGTGGGTAGATTTGAAAATTTTCTCCACTAGGGGAACTCATTCTTAGCAAACGCTCAGGGGTCTCATGGGACCCTTGTTGCTTTCCGGGGCCTGGCCCTGCCCGAGACCTGGGCTGGTGAGTGCGGAGTCGGGAAGGACGGCCTCTGCAGGGCAGGAGGGAAGGTGCCATGTCCTCTTCCAACCATGTTGTCTGACAAGGTCCGGGCATGAAGGACTCAAGTTCAAGGAATTCGTCTCCCCGGAAGAGAATGTGGCATCCAAAATGGGTTAGCAATTGGCTGTTTTATTTTAATTATTTTACTCTTGCTACTGAATATAGACATTGTACTGTACTTACTTATTCCTGTGAAAATCACCCAAGAGGAAGGGACAGTTCAGGGGAAAACATGAGCATTCCCCACGGAACTGCCTGAAAGGATGGAAAAATCCCCTCTGATGAAATAGCCCCTGAATGTCTAAAGTCGTTGGAGTAACAGCCCCTCCTTTACCTTGAATAGGAATATACATCAATTAGAATTAGACAAAGAAACAGGAGAAGCTGGTTAGCTGCTACAAAC
>NW_028092863.1:0-612 GCF_014824575.4 Sturnira hondurensis | reverse complement strand
CTACAGCCAACATCATAGTCAATGGGCAAAAACTGAAAGCTTTTCCACTAAGATCAGGAACAAGACAAGGTTGTTTACTTTCACCACTTCATAGTCAATGGGCAAAAACTAAAAGCTTTTCCACTAAGATCAGGAACAAGACAAGGTTGTTCACTTTCACGACTTCTATTAAGTTTTAGCCTCCGTGATTAGGCAAGAAAAGGAAATAAAAGGCATTCAAATTGGAAAGGAGGAAACAAAACTGTCATTGCTTGCAGATGACATGATAGTGTACATGGAAAATCCTACAGATTCTACCAAAAAACTGCTGGAACAAATAAATGAATTTGGCAAAACAGCAGGATACAAAGTCAATATCCAGAAATCAAAGGCATTTTTGTATACTAAGGATGAATCGGCAGAAGCAGAAATCAATGAAAAATCCCATTGCATATAGCAAAAACAAAAATAAAATATCTGGGAATAAATCTAACCAAGGAGGCAAAAGACCTGTATGCAGAAAATTACACAACACTGGAGAAAGAAATCAAGGAAGACACAAACACATGGAACATATACTGTGTTCATGGATTGGAAGAATTAACATCATCAAAATGTCCATACTACCCAAAG
>NW_028092862.1:0-579 GCF_014824575.4 Sturnira hondurensis | reverse complement strand
TGAGCTCCTAGACTGTGAGGAGGAGGCCCACAAACAGATAAGGCCCACAAACAGATATTCATAATCGAGTGTGCTATGTGCCATAATAAAGCTAAGCACTGATATCACAGGAGCCAAAGGAAAGGCATTTAACCACCAGGAAGTACAGGATAATGGGATAAATAGGAATTAACTAAAAAAGAAGAAATAAGATAATTGGGCAGAGACAGAAAGAACAAACACATGGAAGGGAGAAAGGACAGAGTATGCAGGAAACTAAGCAATGAAGCATTACTGTGCAGGTTCTGAGGGGCAGAGGTTTGCAGGAAACAGGCATAGAGGGAGTATTAGAAGAAGCCAGAGTAGAGCTCTGGCTCTCTCCCCACTGAAGGGTTTAAGCAGGAAAGTATCAGGGTCAAATCTGTATGTTTATTTCATTGGTGGCCTGGGGACAGTTGCAGTGAAGACCAACAAGAACTGAAAGATCAGTCATACAGGCAGCAGGGGACAAGGTTCAGAACTAGAGCTGGGCAACAAGAATGGAAAATGGAAAGGATTCGAGAAATATTTGTGAAATCAAAGTAGCCTGCCTTAATTTAC
>NW_028092861.1:0-567 GCF_014824575.4 Sturnira hondurensis | reverse complement strand
GGAAAGGAATTATTTATTTAAAAGTTATACAGACTAAAGTTCTTTAGAACACCCACAAATGCACACAGTCCTTCCTTTCCCCTCTTCCCGGTGTGGGGTACCATATCTCAAGAAAGAAGTAGAAGTCCATGATTCAGTCTCCCAGCACCACCCACATGGCAAAAGGGAGAATTTCCAAAGCCATGTGGTCCTGACTCTGACCAAGGCCACGTGGTCCCTGAGAGACGTCAAAGCTGTGTTGGCCCCAAAAAGATCCCTAAATGGCTGCTGTGCCTGGGTTTAAATCCCAGTGCCAATCTTCCTCTGAAGCCTCATTTCTGGCTCCCCCCACAATTGGCCACAGGTGCCAGCATTCTGGGCAGGTGTGGCCCTGTGGTGCGGATCCAATCATCAACAGGCTCTTTTGGAATCCATCACAAATCCCTATTTAGGGACCCCCCCTTGGCTGCACCCTTTTATGAGTCCACTCCAAGAAGATGAATTAAAAAAAAAACACCAAATGATCTAGCAGTTCTACTTCTGCTAATACCCCCTGCGAAAACAAAACACTAACTTGAGAAGATATCT
>NW_028092860.1:0-561 GCF_014824575.4 Sturnira hondurensis | reverse complement strand
AATGAACACAAGAACAAACAAACCAAATAAAAAATGCTTTGAGGGAAATATAAAAATGGAAAAGAAGAAAAAGAAAAAAGAGAAAGGGTTTGAGAAAAAGTGATAAATATACAACATTGACAAAGACTATCCAATATACATATCATATGAGCCCCAAAGAAAGAAAAAAATAAAGAATGAAACACTTGAAAAAATTACTAAAATTACAAAAATTGCTAAAAATTGAAATTAAAAAAATTCTTGAAATTAAAAAAATAACAAAGCTACACATTGAACAGATGCACTGCATATATTAGAAAAATCAGCCCTCAGCAGATTCAGGTTTCCACTCTGAAATCACTGGATCTTACAGAAAAAAAAAAAACCATACTCCTTGTGCCACCAGCTTTAAAAAAAAAGAGGATTTTATAAGGAAAAGAAAGTCAAATCATCATTAAATTTTCAACATCAAGTCTTTATGCCAGCAGTCAATGGAGTCACTTATTCAGGAATGACGTCTTTATTTACTCAAAAAAAAATGTGAGCCAAGAATTTTTGAGTCCAGCTCAATTGATCTTCAAA
>NW_028092859.1:0-1152 GCF_014824575.4 Sturnira hondurensis | reverse complement strand
TAAAAATGTTGCTGTGTGAAATATCTGAGATTTTCCTGCCAATGTTCTCCTCTCGGACTTTAATGGTTTCATGGCTTAAATTTAAGTATTTTATCCACCTTGAATTTATTTTGGTGTATGGTGTAAGTTGGTGCTCAAGTTTCATTTTTTTTTTTTTGCATGTAGCTGTCCAGTTCACCCAGCACCATTTGTTGAAGAGGCTATTTTTAGTCCATTTTATGCCATTGCACCCTTTGTTGACTATTAATTGACTTTAGAGAGTTGGGTTTAATTCTGGGCTCTCTGTTCTGTTCCATTGGTCTATGTGCCTATTTTTATGCCACTACCAGGCTGTTTTGATTACAGTGGCCTTGTAATACAGTTTGATGTCAGGTATTATGATCCCTCCTACCTTGTCCTTCTTTCTCAAAATTGCAGCTGCTCTTCGGGGTCATTTATGGTTCCATATAAATTTTTGAAGTGTTTGTTCTATGTCTGTGAAATATGCCATTGGTACTTTAATAGGTATTGCATTGAATCTGTAAATTGCTTTGGGTAGTATGGACATTTTGATGATATTAATTCTTCCAATCCATGAATACAGTATTTGTTTCCATTTGTTTGTGTCTTCCTTGATTTCCTTCTCCATTGTTGTATAGTTTTCAGCATACATGTCTTTTACCTCCTTGGTTAGGTTTATTCCCAGATATTTTATTTTTGTTTTTGCTACATAGAATGGGATTCTTTTCTCAATTTCTGCTTCTGCTGATTCATTGTTTGTATATAAAAATGCCTTTGACTTATGAATATTGACTTTGTATCCCACTGTTTTGCCAAATTTGTTTATTAGGTCGAGCAGTTTTTGGGTAGAGTGTATAGGGTTTCTTATATATACTATCAGGTCATCTGCAGACAATGACAGATTTGTTTCCTCCTTTCCGATTTGGATGCCTTTTATTTCCTTTCCTTGTCTGATTACTGTGGCTAAAACTTCCAATACTATATTGAATAGAAGTGGTGAAAGTGGACAACCTAGTCTTGTTCCTGATCTTAGTGGAAAAGATTTTAGTTTTTGCCCATGGAGTATGATGTTGGCTATAGGTCTCTCATATATGGCCTTTAATATATTGAGGAATGCTCCCTCTATTCCCACTTCGCTGAGTGTTTTTATCA